>NW_027189146.1:456450-483583 GCF_040958095.1 Procambarus clarkii | reverse complement strand
CTCATGTGTGGGAATTTTTGAACAAGAAACGGGTATGGTATGCAGTCCAAATAATCATGTATGGAAGATAATGTATATAAAGATAAATTTAAAACATGCTAGTACACATAAACCCTCCAAGTCTACCTTCATGTCAAGTGTTTGAAATTAAAATTTGAAATGGGTTTTTTGATTAACAACGAATAAATAACAGAATAAGTGAAATCTATAGACTTTACTTCTCCGGGATGTAGACGTATTCTGTCAGGATATTCTTTTTGATTTATAAATATACTATTTTAATTGATATAATCGCAAGATAAAGATTGTGTAATAACATTATGTACTTTTGAATAATATATATATTATATTTTTTTTTTTTCCAAAGATATAAAATATGGGTTCTGTACCAAGATATAACCATTAAGGTTCCTAGACTCATCACAAGGATAACTAGTGGCACTAAAAGGCAAGTAGTTATTTCAGTCAAACTAAAATGGAATGGAATTGGTGTATATATGACATGAATAGTATGGTTTGGTCCCATTTAGATCTATTTTCTAAACATGTTATTTTCATGTTTTTTTCAGGAGGATATTCTAGCAATAATCATCATGGTATCGTCCTCCAAAATCACCAAAATCAACAAAACCCCTAAAATTATCAAGAAAAATCCCACTTTTGATGATAAATTTTTTGAACTTTTAATTAATGAGCGAGTGAAGAAAGTGGTGGACATGCTTATCAGTGTCCATGGTATTCATGGTAAAAGGAAAATTTATATCATCTCCAAGTTGGAAGATTGCTGGAATATGAGATCAACTATTCCACTAAAGCGAGACACTTATATAAATTTATGTTTATCATTGTTAAGAGATCCAGCATATTCACATGATACCCTTAGGAAATTTAATGTTTTAACCCATAATGAATGTGGTGATTACATGTTTGGACATCCTGTTATAGTCAATGATAACCAACGAACAGGAAGTCAGATTGATATTCAATACTCATGTTCGGAAGTGATTATCGGGACAGTGACTACTGAACAAGGACTGGTCAATGGTTTCATAAATACAGGAAAAATTACATTTACAAGTGTTAGGTGTACCTTTCTTGAATATTCAAAGGCTAAAAAATTCTATGATATGTTCATTTTAAATTGAACTATATATATATATTTTTTTTTTTTTAAATCAGTTCATATTTAGGTAGGGTTGATTTTAGGTTTGGTCATATAGATATTTAGGTAAGGCTGCGATATTGACACTACTAAATACCTAACCATAAAAATACCTTTATGGTTTATATGACAGACAATCTGTAAAATATTTTTTAATAAATAGAATCATCCAGTCTGCTATATCTATGTGGTTTTCATGTGAACCCTGTTTTGTTATAATAAGAATAACTTCATATATAATGAAAAAATTCTAATACAACTATATATTTATTTATTTACCATAATTTTTGAAAATATATTTCAATTTTCTTCTATAAATTTACCATGGTCTGTTACTGTAGGTGTTTACCACAGCTCTGTTTTTGTATATTTATACCAGGGGAGCCAGACAGATCACTGATAAGTGATCCAGTCACCAGAGACACTAGTGTGTTGTACCAGTAACCAGACACACTAGTGTGTTGTACCAGCTTCACACCAGTGGGCTATTTAGAATTTATTTCAGAAAAATTATGGTAAATCTCAAATACACAAATAAACAAAGAAAACAACTATTTAATCATAGAAAGAAATTGGTATAGGTTATAAAAAAAAATGAATAAAAATCTTCTAATTGATAATAATAAGATCAATGACAAGTTTTTACTAGGCCTAACTCTAATTATGAATCAAAATTTATGTTTAAAACTTTCAAATTTTTCTTCATTCCAATATTATGGAAAAGATAATATACTCCATATACATCCTGTATTATGTGAAATGAAGCCACTAGGTTTACTGGGCCAGTCATTAGATTCACTTTATCTATCAAAGAAAATTATACCTAAAGAAATTCAGATAATATACATTAGCCCTCATCATATTTTTTCTCACGAAACCAATGGCCAAATTACAGCTGATTTACTCTTAGGTGGTTTCAAGAATAATATTACGCCACTTTATCTCTTAAATGAACATGATCTAAATTCCCTTGTTGCAAATCCCTCTCACAGATTTAGACTTATAGATGGTCGATCGGTAGAAATGTTTGATAATATGTGGAAGCTAGGAACTAATGATTGTGCAATTGATAGTAAAGATCATAATAATGATTTATTGGGAATTCGTCCCATTTTGGGCTTGTGTGATTTATTTTCTATTTCTAAGCGTTTAATATATTTAACCCAATTGAGCGATTTGATCAATAAAATTCACCAAGTATTTAATATAATTAAATATTTTCCCTATCTAATACATCCATATCGTTTGCTGGTTTCTGAAACAGGGAAATTTTATATTATGTCATTTAGTCTCCTTCATTATTTATTTTCACCTCATGCAGAAACCAAAAAAATTAAAGATATTGTGTTTTCTCATCCCCAATCTTTAACCCCTGCACTGCTCACCCATTTTCGGCAAAAATGTCTTGGTGCAATTCTCAAGGATATATTTGTTATTTTTATAATTGTTCAGGTAAAGTTAATGTCAAAATGTTTCCAAAGTCAACTATTTCCATTTCA
Source organism: Procambarus clarkii (assembly GCF_040958095.1). Classification (NCBI taxonomy): domain Eukaryota; kingdom Metazoa; phylum Arthropoda; class Malacostraca; order Decapoda; family Cambaridae; genus Procambarus; species Procambarus clarkii. Next base: position 480,922 of record NW_027189146.1, on the reverse strand, counting down.
AAACAGAAAGAGTAATGAAAACATTTAAAAATATTAAAATATAGCCTAATTAAAAACAAAAAGCACAAATCTCAGAGCGCCTAAAGGTGCTTTGCGCAGTGCAGTGGTTAATACAACGTACTGAAAATATTGAAAATATTGAAAGTAATACTCTAAATAGAATCAAAGTTAAATGCAAAGAAAATTTAATAATAGGTAGCAAAGACTTCAAAATATATCATAATTATTTAGCTCAAAGTAATTGTCGTCTACTTCTCGATATGTTACACTCTCTATTTGTAACTATTATATGGATTGCTAATGGTGGAGGAGTTATACATAAACAACATACATTGGTACGCAATTATTTGACCTTACAAGGGAATATTACCTTAAAACCCACTCACTCCCAAAATCCATATAAAGTTACATCACGAAAACCTATTCATAATCCTAGACTACCTTCTTCTTCCCAACCACCATCTCAACTTGAACTAACATCATCTCCACCATCACCATTATCTAATAATGTTAATCAACAACTGAATTGCCAGAATCCATATGGTTTATGTCATGCACAGATTATTTACAGTTCATTCCATACAGATGAAATCAAATGTAATGTGGCTCAACATGTTCATAATTATGGTTGCCTTCATTTGTTGAATTATACTCCAACAGTTCTTGAGGAAGCCTTTAGTGAAACATTAACATCACACAGAGATAATATTCTAACTGATGTAATTGAAAATGAGATCAATATAATTTTAGCATTTATATCACAGATAAAAAAGGAGCTCGAGTCAACAATAATTTAATATATATATATATAAATATATATATATATATATATATATATATATATATATATATATATATATATATATATATATATATATGTCGTACCTAGTAGCCAGAACTCACTTCTCAGCCTACTATGCAAGGCCCGATTTGCCTAATAAGCCAGGTTTTCATGAATTAATGTTTTTTCGTCTACCTAACCTACCTAACCTAACCTAACCTAGCTTTTTTTGGCTACCTAACCTAACCTTACCTATATATATAGGTTAGGTTAGGTTAGGTAGGGTTGGTTAGGTTCGGTCATATATCTACGTTAATTTTAACTCCAATAAAAAAAAATTGACCTCATACATAGTGAAAAGGGTTGCTTTATCATTTCATAAGAAAAAAATTATAGTAAATATATTAATGCAGGAAAACTTGGCTTATTAGGCAAATCGGGCCTTGAATAGTAGGCTGAGAAGTGAGTTCTGGCTACTAGGTACGACATATATATATATATATATATATATATATATATATATATATATATATATATATAATATATGTCGTACCTAGTAGCCAGAACGCACTTATCAGCCTACTATGCAAGGCCCGATTTGCCTAATAAGCCAAATTTTCATGATTTAATTATTTTTCGACTACCTAACCTAACCTAACCTAACATTTTCGGCTACCAAACCTAATCTAACCTATAAAGATAGGTTAGGTTAGGTTAGGTAGGGTTGGTTAGGTTCGGTCATATATTTACGTTAATTTTAACTCCAATAAAAAAAACTTGTCCTCATACATAATGAAATGGGTAGCTTTATCATTTCATAAGAAAAAAATTAGAGAAAATATATTAATTCAGGAAAACTTGGCTTATTAGGCAAATCGGGCCTTGCATAGTAGGCTGAGAAGTGCATTCTTGCTACTAGGTCCCCACAGACCAGTTTTAGACCAGGCCTATTTCTACCCCCAGGAAACAGCCCCTGACAGCACTGCTATGAAACAGGGGTATCAGGGTGAAAGACACTATCCAATGTTCGTATCCACTCAGCTGTGTGGTGGTCTAAATGGAAGATTATTCATGTGTAGATTAGAACTGAGGATAGTCGTGACCCCTGCAGGTAACCCCACATATTGACTAGATGACCATCGTATCCAAAATAACACAACTAAGTCAACAAGAATGTTGTTTCGTTATATATATAATATAATCATTAGTATACATTATTAGTTTAGATGTGAGAGACATTTTTTTATATAAAATAAAATAATAATGTCACTATCAAATTCCTTATATATTATAATATTTATAATAGTTTTAATTGTGATCTTTTCAATTATATATTTATATTATTCAAGAAATAGGTCAACAATTTCAACTCAGCATCCTCAACTGTCAATGAATTTCATTACAAAAACTAATACTAAACCTGCTGGTCTGTATGTTGTCTTTGAAAGTAAGTATTATATGGACCAAAATCGTGGTTACGATATGATTTCTCATGTAAATACAGTTAATTGTAATGATGATACAACGATTCCTAATGATGAAAATAATAATGTATTTTGTAAATTTGATACATCCATATTTGATCAATTTAGAAAAGAGAATTGGTATTTTAATACCTTAACACCGATAATTTTATTATCTATTCGTAATCTTCCAAATTTTGTACCTATTGTATATGAGAATATTGAAGATCTTCCACCCTCTGCAGATCATGAGATTACAAGCCTGCGTGAAAATATGAAGAAAAGCTCAATTGCTAATGGTAATAAGTTACCAAAATGTGTATGGGTATCTTGTTCACATATTTGGGTTAATAGTCCAAACAAATATACTCCGCAAGGTTTTCCTGTTTATTATTTTCCAACCAAGGAACATGTAGATGGATATTATGCCCCACTTCTTCCTATTCAATTGAAACTTAGCCCAGGTGAAAATATTATAATATGTAAAATGTGGGCAAAAAATATTAATATAATGAGTGATCCATTTGCTGTGGTTAAATTTAGGATCACGGTTAAAATGTAGGATTTATAATACTATAAAGCATGATATAGTAACCTGTTTAAATATTATTACTAAAAAGATAATTATATAAAAAATAAGGTATGTAGATTTGTTCTTGTGGAACAAATTATTCATTCTACTTTTGTATCAACACATCTTTATATATTTCTGAGCTTATAATATACAAAGAACTATTTTTTTTATCATTTTCAGGTAATTATAAAGTGATGGTGATATTGGTTCTATTTGTTCTTCAAGATCCCAACTGTCAGCAAGGGTGGCGCAGTTGCTTTTTTTTTTTTGTAAACCATGAAAAAGCAATATGAAATCTACCCCAGAAAATATTCTGTTATAATACTAACAGCCCCCAAAAATATCATTCAAGTGTGGGATAAAATTGTCATATGGAGAAATAATTTAAAAATAAAAGTGGAATTTTTACAAAACTTTAATCCAACAATCAACTTGTATCATTTAGTGGAAAATTCATTTTTACTTATATTAGATAATGTTTCATCGATAAATGTAAGAAAAACATTTGCCGACGTATTAATTGATCTTCAAAACAGTGAAATAATTATTATAAAATGTGCTTCAATTACTTGGCCCTCAATAAATAAAGTGGAAAACTTTAATTTAAAACATTTTGAAGATGTTAAGATTATTTTAAGTATGAATGACTGGGAACGAAATTATGTATTGGTAAATAAGTACCTTTCATATGAATTTGCAGACATTAGTATTAAACCTCATTTAAAATCTTTAAATATTTTAACAGAAGATATAGGGAGTATCAATTCAGAAAAATTGAGAGCAAATCTACTTGATACTTGGAACAATGAAATACCCCCTATATACCCTTCTGAAGTTCTCCCAGATAGTGAATATACTGTTACTGAAGTAAATAGCAACAAACGCAGCAGTGAGTCACAATCAGGTTCAATTGGCATGCCTTCAAAACATAGGAAGTATTACTGCCTGGTGTTATAATGGATACTGCTCATTGGGAAGCGTGTCAAAGAAAAGAATATATATGTGTGTGTATGTATATGTATGTATGTATATATACCTATTTTAGTTTACATAAAATATAGGATGGAAGAACATGTACGTAGTAAATTAATCTCTTTTTTACTCAAAATTCAATAATTTCATTCGTTTATTATGCTATGATAGTGAACATAATGTTAAAATAAATATTTTATTTATTTATTTATATATTTTTTTCAGATGATTGAACCCTTTTTGATTAAAAATCCAGGACGTTTTACATTGTTCCCAATTAAAAATCATGATATCTTTAAAATGTATAAGAAGGCGCTAGCATCATTTTGGACAGTTGAAGAAGTAGACTTGTCAAAGGATATTGTAGATTGGGAACAGAAACTTAATGACGAGGAACGTCACTTCATTTCACATGTTCTAGCATTTTTTGCCGCATCAGATGGTATCGTCAATGAAAATCTTGTTGAACGTTTCTGCCAAGAGGTACAAATACCAGAAGTGAGGTGTTTTTATGGTTTTCAGATTGCCATGGAAAATATTCACAATGAAATGTACAGTTTACTTATTAATACATACATAAAAGATTTACAGGAGCAGAACAGATTATTTAATGCTATTGAAACGCTGCCAGCTGTTAAGAAAAAAGCTGATTGGGCTCTAAGGTGGATTACCAATAGAACGGCAACATATGCCGAACGCATTGTTGCCTTTGCTGCAGTAGAGGGTATTTTCTTTAGTGGTTCATTTGCTGCAATATTTTGGTTAAAAAAACGTGGTTTAATGCCAGGTCTAACCTTCAGTAATGAATTGATTACTAGAGATGAAGGGTTACACACAGATTTTGCTTGCTTGATATTTAAGTACTTGATTAATAAGCCTGATCAGAAATATGTATATTCTATCATTGATAATGCTGTGAAGATTGAACAAGAATTTTTAACAGATGCCTTGCCAATCAAACTTATTGGTATGAACTGTGATCTAATGGGGAAGTATATAGAATTTGTGGCTGACCGACTTCTCTTTGAACTCGGTTTTAAGAAACTTTATAATGTAGAAAATCCATTTGACTTTATGGAAAATATCTCATTAGAAGGGAAAACTAATTTTTTTGAAAAAAAAGTAAGTGAATATCAAAAATATGGTGTAATGAATTCAGATCAATACAGTGTTTTTACATTAGATTCAGACTTTTAGTTAATTAGTTGATGGATGGAATAGAACATGTTTTTTTTTATATAGAATATAAATAATTTAATATAAAAATAAAAATATATATCTATTATCTTTTACTATTTTACTTATCATATTTATATTTTGACTTGATGAATAATGAATTAAATACCTTACATTCTCTCTTTCCACTAATTACAAGACTACAAAATATGAGGTATGTAATTATGGACATAATAACAAAACCATAATCTTCTTTATAAAATATCAACATATCACATGATTACCAAGCAGTACTACTATCGTCCGATGTAAACACCAAGTTTGGTTATCGCCATTGAATCAACTTTTCTATTTTATATTCACCAATGAATATAATTCAAAGAGAGAAATGAATCATTACATTAAGTTCCATGCAATATGCCGGTGATACAATATATAAGAGCCTCCGTATCCAGTCCAGTCAACCAGTATGCCAGAATCCTGTTCAGTAGTAATACGGGCTACTGTGTAATGGAGCTATCCAAGGAATCTTGTGGTGTAAGTACCTAAAAGTTATTTTATGATAAGCATGATGAAGCTTTGGACACTATATTATAATAAATAAATAAATAATGTCTCAGGTGCATTTGTGATGAAATCTAATCTTTCTAGGATGATATTAGCGATATCAGTGAGGGAGCCGAAGAGAAGAAGATAAAAGAGAAAAAAGATACTACTTCAACTAGCAAGTCTATTATTGTTAAAATAGAAAACCATATCCATTCCAATGATGAAAATGTGGCTTTGAGAAAGTTGGTTAATATAACGCCTGAGACTATATCAAAAAAACAACGTTATTGTGAAATTAATACTCAAAGTTTATTACAAATATTAGAATGGTTTGCTAACCACGATGGAACCAATGTGTTGCTGTATGAATTTGCCCACAGTGCATCATGTCAAAAAAAAACTTGTACCCCGATTTGTCTAATGTTTCGCCGGGTTCGTCATCATGTAGTAGTTTCTAGACATCCACATTGTTCGGTGTTAATCTTATATTCAACCCTCTTGCATACACATGTGTCTTCATGTGTTAATGATGATTGTGGGTTGCCTGCTTGTCATAGACTGAAAACCACCAGATCAACTATAAAGTTTCGTCTTGCCAAAAAGAAGTGTGGTTGTTAACTCAATGTTGTCTGCTGGATATATATTATTGTTAAAATTTTTAATTCGACCTATTAACAGAAGCGCATTATGATATTGATTGAAGTGTTTTTTTTTGTTTTGTTTTTTCCATAATATTTGACAAACGAACTTCTGTGAAGAAAAGACGCTTTCCTATTTCTGCAACGGAGGCCTGTCGCTGGATATTTATTGATTTGTACTAGTTAGTGATATGTTTTATTGAATGTTTTCTTCATACCACTGACTAGTTAAATTAATATATATTTACAAACATAAGGCAATTGTGATCTGTTGTAGGTCATTTGGTGAGATGGTGTGTTAAATGGTTTCACCATAATGTGTGAGGATTCGATGAACATTGTTTTAATTTCACTGGTCGAATCAAATAGGGGCAATCATCAGTTTCAGATGCTTCACCAACAACCGGGCTCATCATCAATGGCATTACATATTGCAATCTGTGCTCCTTCCTACTTCAATAATGAAAATGATGAGGTCTTGCGAAAGTGGAATCAACTTCAAGCTTTTTGGGGGTTTGGTAAAGGTAAATATGTGGATTTTATTTTTTTTCAATGTGGTAGTGAGTAAACCATTATGGAAAACTTAGTAGATTTGACTAGTTGTTTATAATATTGTAAAATGTATATAATTAAAATAGTATAATTTTATGAATTTTATTCCAGGTTATTATTCGTCCAATATGTCACCTGTAGAGTTCACATCTGAAAATCCATATTGTCGTTTCAAAGTAGTTTGCTATACAAAAATTCCCAATTATCGTAATGAAGATGGTATTGTGCAAATTATAATTGGAAGGGGCCTTTCAGAAGTGGAGTAAGTAATTAATATTCATATACTTGTATAATATTCTAATAATTTTTCAGTGTTAAATATGACTAGGATCCGGGAACATAAAAAAATGTTTTTTTTTATTTTTTTTTTTATTCTTCCAGGGCCTACAAACAGGAAGTTATTTCAGCATTGAGTCTATTATTCGGAGGTAATGAAGTTGTTGTTAATGAAATTTTTGCTGCTGAAGTACCAAACAAAACGAACTTCAGATTTTACATTCAGCAAGTTTTTCCTAATGGTAAAAGAATTTAAAGATTTTATAATGTTTTCCCTAATAATAATTATCATAAAAAATGATTTCAAGTATGGTATTATGCAAACTGCTCTATATTATAATATACCTTCTAGGAGAGATTCAACGTGCATCTACCACTGACACCTTTAGTCATATGTTAAGAGCATCATACAATTCAATTTTTAAGGTAAGCCTAAAGTAAGCCTTATTATAGCTTGCACCAATATATTTAATGGGAATTGATATCAGGTTGGCTTAAATAATCAAATTAGCTTAAAAGGGACATTATTAATGGAACGTTTTTTGATAGACAGACAGAGACAAAAATGCCTACTTTTTCTGTTTCAGAATTTGTTTATTGAACAGATTATTCCAATGTTGACTTTAACTGAACAACAAATGAAGAAATATCTTGATACACCGCAAAGAGGTAAATGATTTTGATATGACCAATCCATCTACTTATCGTGACATAATGACAAAAGTGAAGATATTACGGGGTATTTTTTTCCTACATTTGTGGAATTAAAAATTAAAATAAATTATTTATTGTTTATAGGAATTGATCCAGCATTGTGGGAACTGGGCAAGCAAAAAAATCCTGACCCAAAGAAATTGATACCTGTTGTAAAAGTGGGATTTCAGGAATTACAGAAACAGTTCAAGTATCAAGAAGAATATGGTAATAAAATTCATAATAGTATGAAGAATATTATGGATGATATAAGACAATTAAGTTGTATGCAGACGACAATTAAAGTTACCATTCAGAATTTTAAGTTGAAACAGACAAATATAATGCGCCGAGTTCTAAAATTGGTGTCAGCACAAGAGGTTGAAAGGAAAAAAAATCTACCACTAGAAGAAATAGAGGATCAGATTCGACTGCGATTAGAAAACTTGTATATGCAGCTGCAGGACCTCAAGGGATGTTTGAATGAACTATTGGCTCAGTCTATAAAGCCTGGTAGTTTTCCGCGAGCCCAACGGTATGGACTGGTTGTTGACAAAGTGCAGGATATATCACAATACCTAAAATGGCAGCAGGATGCACTTCAGGCTATAGTTAACATACTTAAGGAAGATATACAAGTGGTCGTTAACATAAAGAAGAACATCAGCTAAGTTTTGAGAGTTAAGGAAATTGGCTAACCGTCAACCAACTTCCCCAAACCACATTCAAACATTGGTAATTAACCCTATCATTGTTTAACACCTCCCTCCACCCTTTCAGGGAGGGTATGATGCTACACTGAATTTTTTTTTGTTCGTAACTAGCAACACACATTGAACTGATGATATTTCACTCTCTCAGGGAGGGTATGATGCTACACTGATTTTTTGTTTGTAACCCGCAACACACACATTGAATTGATGATAGTCAATAAATTAAATTTTAGTCTAGTTCCTTTTTTTTTTTTTTTTTTTCACATACAATAAGTGCACTCTGCCCATTAGGCAAAGTATTATAATAATTTTGCTAGATATTGATGACACTGACATTTTAACGGAAACTTGAAATAATTGACCTAGAATGTAACAACAATGTTTGTGTTGTCTTACAGGAATAATTTAGTCAAATAAGCACAAACTATAAACTGCCAGCTTAACCAAGAAAGCCTGCCAGTGATTGGTCAATATAAAATATTCAGCGTGTGAGGGTTAATATCAGAGTCAGTCGATTTTGCTCCAGCATGGAGGACACACCTACAATTTCCTCTCCATTAACATGTGGACAGAAACAACAAGAAAGAAGTGATAATAACGATACTAGTGTTGATGAAGAACCATTACCTTCATCATCCACGTCTTTACCTTTGGGACAAAAAGTTAATGAAGGATGTGAGAGAGAAGAAGAGGTGATACAAAAAAAGGAATTTGAATTAAAAATTAACCAAATGTTGGAAAAAGGTGGGCATGGAAGCCGGACAATTTTCACTCGAGATAAATTAGCCCAATACATCGAGGAAGTCAAAAATGCTAAATTGAAACTGACTACAAAGACCTCTCATGAATATGATCTATTGTCTCGATATGATGTCAAAAATCTATTTGGGGATGATGTCTTAGTAACCATCGACGAAACTGAACGAAGAATGAAGCGGGGGACAAAGCGTAAACTGACCAGTGACAATCGTCATTCTACTACGGCTGTAACAACAACAACAACAACAGGAGCAACAACAGCTGATCCTGGCCGGATGTGTCGTCGTTTCATACATCAAGGGCAATTGTATGATACGATTTATGATGCACACAGAGCAGTTTGTCACGGAGGAGAAAAAAGAACTTATTTTGAAGCAAGTAAAACTATCGCTAACGTCACTCAACAATCGGTGAAACTCTTTATTTCACTCTGCCACATATGTAATTTGAAACGACTTCCTCGACGAAAAAAGGGGGTAATACGGCCCATTGTATCGACCAGTTTTGCGGAGCGAGGACAAATGGATTTAATAAATATGAAAAAAGAAGGAGGATGTGTGTATAAATATATTTTACATTATCAAGATCATTTAACAAAGTTTTCGGTTTTACGAGCTCTTCGCAGTAAACGGGCGATTGAAGTGGCACGCCACTTACTCGATATATTTGCTCTCTTGGGAGCCCCACGAATTCTGCAGAGCGATAACGGCCGTGAATTTGTGGCAGAGGTGATTCAAGAGCTAAAAAACGAAATGTGGCCCAACATGCTCCTCATTAATAGCAAACCTCGTCATCCACAGAGCCAAGGGAGCATTGAACGTGCGAATGGGGATGTAATCAAAATGCTTGGCAGTTGGATGTGTGAGAATCAAACGCGAGATTGGTCAGCTGGACTTCCCTTTGTGCAATTCACCAAAAACACAGCATATTCACGTGGAATTGGCATATCGCCTTACAAGGCAGTTTTTGGTATAGAACCGCCAATAATTATGAAGATTCGTCTTTCGCCCTCAATATATAGCCAATTGTTCAATAACTGTCACTATGATGACAATGAAGAAGAAGAAGAAAAAGAAGAAGACAAAGAGGAAGAAGAAGAAGAAGACAAAGAGGATGAAGAAAAAAGAGGCAAAGAAGCAAAGGTAAAATTCCTTAATATTTATTGGTTTTGTTTTCAGTTCAACCTTGGAAAACAAAAGTCCTCAATTAATTTCTGTATACTAAAATTTTTTTTTTTTTATATATAATTGCAGTATTCCCTGTCATCATCAAGTCCGCTGCTGCGTCAGATTTCTTCACCGTTGCCAGACATGGAAGAAATAATTTTTGATGAGGTTGAGGAGGTTACTGTTACTGTTGCTGCTGGTGCTACAACTGCCTCTACTTCCATATTATCCCTGCCACAAATACCGCCACCTTCATTACCCCCTATATTATCACCACCAACACCATCATCACCTGGTATTGTGCTGTCGCCTAAAGTAATAATAAATAGAAGATTATGTAATTTAGAAGATGGTAAACCTAATGATAATAATAATTCTGAAGTAAATAACGATTCATATAATTTACATATTGAAAATTTAGGAACTATTAGAAGCAAAGTTTATGAGCGTCAGATAACTAATGCCTCAAAAATGTTACAATTGTCATCGGCAAATGTAACACCTGTTAGCCTATATGATAGTGTTAATGTGATAATACCTAAAGAAGATAGGGAAAACAAAACAGGAATGCGAACAATCAGTGGAATTATCATCGAAATAGACAATGAAAGAGATTTATATCGTGTAGCTACAAAATTTGGAACAATTAATCAATATCTATCAAGAAACGATTTTGATAAAACAATCGAAAGAATAATGCCAAGCGAAATTAATAAGAATCAACAACTTGGGCTTCGTGAGATTGTTCGTAGACAATCAAATTACTTTCTCAGTGATAATAGGCACTTGAAACAATTAGTATGCCACTGTAAACTTTTATCTTGTTTAAATCATAGATGTATTTGCAAAAGAAATAATCAGAAATGTACCCAAAAATGCCGGCATAATGAAAATTTATGTAAAAACTCATAGCACCAAAAAGTAAAATGCCGTTTCGCTCGTTTTTCAATATATATATGGTTGGTTTGGTTTAAATACTCATCAGTAAAGAATTATATTTTGTATTTGGGCTTATTATTTATTACCAGTTCACAAACTGTTATTTTGATTGATTCTGACAGAGTATAGAACACAGGTGAGGAGACTAAAAATAATCTAATGAACTCAGCCTTATTAGGTAAATGGGGTCTTTCTTGCACAGTAGGCTGAGACGTTTGTTCTCTGGCATAGAACGTACTTCTTAGCCACTATGCAAAAAAGACCCCATTTGCCTAATAAGGCAGAGTGATTTTCTTGTTGTGTTAGTTTATTTAAGTTAATTCGTTTTAACTCAAATATAAACAAATTAACTTAAACAAACATGAAAGTTGTAGGCCAAGTGCGACGTCCCCTAAAGCCTATAAAAAATTAGAGGTCATTCATACAATTAACTATAGTATTTGGAGGAGCCACTTTGCAATTTCCGAGAACACACCAGATTACATCAGACTTCTGAATTACAAAAACGTTTCCTCTGGGGAATAGCAAATGAGTATATATGACAGGAAGGATTTTGATATTTCGAGTCAGTAACCCAAGACAGACATATGGGCTGAATAAGTATTGGTCATCATTATTTGATATTATATAACCATCAATTAGGTTATGACTGAATCTATCAAATATCTGAGACTCATATACGAGACCAACTGGCTCATAACACTTTACATACTGTGGATACCTATTTATTTGCCCACTCCTCCTGCGAGTACAACTCCATCTTTTCTTTAAGGCTCCCATGACATAAGTTTTTTCGTCCATATTCTGATTACTGGTTCCTAAAGCCTTTACGCCTAAGGTTATAGGCTCTTTCAATATTTCAGCCCTTTTATAACCAAATTTATATAATATTAGCGAAGGTACACAGAGACCAATGGGAATTTTCTTGCCTTGTAATTTACATTTTATAGTCCTCTTTGCAGTACCTTCCTGTAATGTCGTTGAAGAAGCATTACAAAGGTCAGGTATTTTTAACCTCTCGAATATTGAAAGAAATGGAATATTATACTCATCTTCATTAAACCACTCACAGATTTTTCGTTTCCTTTTAATTTCAAAACGGGGATGAATAAATGTCAACCTTAGATCTACTGGATACAATTTACAAACTTTTTGATCTGTTTTAAATGAAGGAAAAATTCCACATCTTTCGGCATCAGTATCCATAGTTTTTATTACTTCTTCATAAAATCTCCCAACTATATCGGAAAAGTTGGGAGGTTCTCCATTGTCGAGGGTACCATTTGCAACTGTGAACTTTGATGTAATTTGTTCTTTCCATGTAATGTAGTTTTTAGGTAGCAATACTCGTATTGACGGAGACTCAATAAAGTATATCAATACTGGTACATCTTCCGGATGTATTAATTCAGCGATTGCTATGAACCCTCCTTTTTTTGTTTTTTCATATTTTACAAGTGTATAACCTGAATATTCGATGGGAATGAAGTTTGAAAGTTTATCAACAAGCCAGTCCTTCCCAATGAGGCAATATATTTTAATATCTTTATAATTGTTCAACACGCCTAATGTAGCAGAGGCATATTCTCCACAAATGGCAGCTGATCCTCTTGCTTGACCAATTATGTAGCTGGCAAGTTTCATTTTAGGGGTATGGATTGAAATCATAATTGTAATCTTACCTAATAAAAAATATCTATATCCTTTTATAATGAATAAATATAAAAAAAATCCACTATATAAGGAAGTGTGTGACCAAGAAAATCAAAGTCATTAATCCTATAAATTAAGGTAATGGATTGGAATCAATTATTAGTATTATTATTAATATTGACCGTAAGAAAAAGTACTACTGTTTGTTTTGCTCATTCTATAATTCCATGGGCTCCATTATCTATTAAAACTCCATATATGACATTTATAAATGACCCATTCCATCCTACATGGCAAACAAGACATCAACAATCAAAAACAAAATTATTTAAAGAAAAAGTAATGATCCCAACTGTTTATAATATTTCATTTTCAATAACATGTGGTGCATGTTATACATACTCTTATTTCTTATATCCAAAATTAACTATAAATGTAGATATAAATGAAGAAACAGAGGGACGCTTATTATACGAAACTTTTCCAGATCATAATAAATACTATATAGGATGTAAAATATATGAATGTAAAATGACCACGGTTAAGATTAAATTAAATAACCCTTTGGAAACATTAGAGGGAAGAATAATTTGTCATTTGAATCGTGGTATTCAACATACTAAAGAAATTCTACTCTTTAAAGGAATAAGTAGAGTAGAAATACGTAAAGTAGAAAACAACCAGTGTGCACTTCCTATTAACTTAACATTGTTGAATTCTTTCATTTCAAGCCGAACTTTTAGTAAAAATGAAGATATTTGCTATATATATCCGATAGTAAGTAGTACTAGATCGTTTCTTTTCAAAGAGGAAACACCGTTATTAGTATACCAGATTAACTATACACATCAATCAAATCATGTTGGATTATCTCAAGAATTGTGTTTTAAATTCCAATGGTTGTTTTGGGTTTTGGGTTTGGGGCATTTTTTGATACATTAGACATTGATAAAGAAATAGTTTAAGTTTTTGATGGGATGTTGATGTTTATTAACATAAATTTTAGTTTAAAGTGGTTCGGGAAGTTCGTATGAAATATACTCTCCTATTTCTTCCTGCCTTTTTTTTTTTTTTTACTTTTAACACATATAATATAATATAATTGAATAATTAATAAACTTACTGAAATTATAATTATTATTATACACAAAACAAACAAATATTGATGCATATAGGTAATAGCATGCGAATCAATACTTTTTTTACAATTACCAATACACTGTGCTATATAGAGTGTCCCATTTAAATCTTCTCGAAGAACTTTAAGTATAGGACGAGTCTTATTATTATATGTTGTTATATTGTCAAGAATGCTATCTTGTTCATCCAATATTTTAATATTATTCTCATCGTACACAAATTTGATAACAACAGACGACATTCTATTTAAGGTATCACACTTTTCTGATAATTTATTAACATTATTCACAACCTTTATTTGTGAATGACTGTGATCCAAACATAGTGTCTTTCTTTGACCATCTATTAAAAACGTAACATAGGTATCTGCTAAGGGCGTCAGAATAAGATATTCCTCTTCGTTACCTGAGGCAGCAATTTGTAAATCATATTTCATTGATGATGATAATTTTCTGTATGGCCAGCCTTGAGGGCAACCTAGAAGAATATTGATATGGCTAAATATTACAAATCTTCCTATTAATTTACTTGTTGTGTTTTGATTCAGTCGTCTTTTCATTGGTAATTGAAATTTATTTAATATAAATAGTTGTGAAAAATTCCCAAATTTTAACTCTGCATTTAACCATTTATGTTGTTCTGTATTATTATATCCTAATAATTCATTTAAATTTCTATCGTAATAAATAGATATTATAAAATTGAGGTTATTTCTTACAAACCAAAATTTAATTGAATCTTCAAATATTGTCAATCTTTTTCCATTTTCGTTGACTGCACATTCAGTATATAAATGGGGATTGTGACTAACTATTACTCGTACTGATAACAAAACAAGAAGAAATATCTTTCGTGAAATTGTATTCATTTTTTTAAAAGGTAAGAGTATTATTTCGATGTGTCAGGGTGGTGTTGTGAATTCTAGTGGTCTCAACGGAATTCCCCCACCCCCCTGCCTCCATCCGGGAGAGTCCCATCCTGTCAGGGTATAAATATTAAAGGACTCGAGGTTCCACACACATCAGTGTGTCCCTGCTACACCCAACAGTATGGACCATGGGGTCCCTACTATAAATCACCTCTCTAAGGGTTTAGCAAGAGATTTCTCCAGTAAAGTAAAAGGTGAGTTGCAAATCTTTTCTGTTTTTAAGGTGCCGTGACCCTGGAAGCCATTCACAGAGATAAGATATTATTAGCTTGTAGTCTTTGCGATACAGAATGGTGATGATCATACATACTTCATAGGATCAATTCAAGTGTATAACTGCCGAGTTCCTTGTCCGAAACTCAGGACAGATGTGGTGGCTATAAAATGAAAAATCAGAGCAAAAGATTTTCCTAGCCATAGCTGGTTATTTATTTATTTTTTATTTTTTTTTATAGATCCAGATTCTGAAATTCAGGATACAAGGAAAAGAAGCATGTCCTTTTCCGAATTACTGGAAACTGAAAATATGGAAAAAAAAATGACGGATGAAGATTTTAATTGGACTCCTACTTACTCTCCTCCTCTAATTTCTTTAGATCAATCTTCCTTCCTTGCCACAACACACCCACCATCTCATTCTCATTCTCCTTCTCCTCTTCCAATTAGTTATCTAGATAAATTTCCCAGTACAATTTCTATGACTTTTAAAAGTTCCAAAACCCCACCTCCTTCTCCTCCTCCTTCTCCTCCTCCTTCTCCTTCTCCTCCTCCTCCTCCTCTTCCTCCTCCTCCTTCTCCTCCTCCTTCTCCTCCTCCTTCTCCTCCTCCTTCTCCCCCTCCTTCTCCCCCTCCTTCTCGTCCTTTTCCTCCTTCTTCCCATCCTCCTCATCCTCCTCCTCCTCCTCCTTCTCCTTCTCCTCCTTATTCTCTAAGACTTAACCTGGCCCAGCCCCTTCAATTACCAAACAAATAATGACTAACAAACACACAACTTAGTTATTTATTTGTTTCATTTCGTTTGTAGATGACAAAAGTTCCTCAACGCCGCCCTCGTCGTCGTTATTTATGTCGACCTATCTTTCTACACACAAAAAAAATAAGAAAAGAAGATGCCCAGAGATATGGCGAAGCAATTAAGGAACTGGAACCACCTGATAGGCTGTGTATCACTCTACCAACCGTTCTCAGGACTCCTGAAGAAAGGATTTTAAGGAGTAAGCCATGTCAAAATAAATGTAACTTTTTTTTACCTTTGACCCTTTTGAAACGAAAGATATGCACTTTGAGTTTCAAGCCAAACAAAGTACTATTACTTTTGCTAATGTAAGGATATATTTGGGATCATCACATGATATTTTTGAAATTTTCAAAAGAATTTTATATATTATTCCTAATGTTAACTTAGCCAAAATATTTAAGATTATCCCATCCTATGAGGATAAAGAGGTTTTGAACCTCTCTAACAATCTTAAAGCAAATTTTTCAATCGACATATATAAGTGTATTTTTACAAAATTTTATAGGAAATTATTCACACCTGACATTATAAGCCAATTGGTTCATCACATTGGCTACTAGAGCTAGCTGGTGTCTTAAATAATCACTAAATGTTAATATCATCATTTGAAATTTTAGTTTAAGTTGATGTTTCACATTAATTTAGTTGAAGTTATACTCCTTGGAATAGTACTGAATAATCATGTCTTTTTTAATAAATATTAAAAAAATGAGTGAATTCCTCAAAAATACTGAAGAAATTGATTTTTATCTACAAATAGATCCGTTATATATTGATAAGACAGAATTTCATATTTTAAAAGTTTGGGATATTATAAATAAACATAAAAATTCAAATGTAACATATAACAATATTCTAAATTTATTATATAATAATGAATGTGAAATATTTTCCAATGAAATATATTTGAAATTAGTTAATGGTTTTTATATTCCCAAATTTGATATAATACTTAATGTTATTTGAAATTTAAATTAAATTTAATGTTTATAAAAAATGTATATAAATTTATTATATTTGTTATTAATTAATCCCAATATACATGAATATTTCTCTTTTCTTTTTGAATAGCTTCTACTAATAATAATATTACATCTTTCATAAGAAACGAAGAGCTAACTTTTATATCATTTTGCTTAATAATTATTTCGAAAGGTGACCTAAAAATAGTGAGTGTTTTTTTATTCTCACTTTGGTACCAACACTTATTACAATTTCCTCTCTTTACCACAACATTTTGGAGATTAGGTAAATATAATACCCAAGAATTTAACAGCTCTTCAAATTGTTTTACTTCTGATGGTACAGCTATAATTAAGTTCTCTGATTCTTCAATATACTTTATAATATCTGTAAACTTTTGTCTTACTCTCTTTTGGTAATAAGGCTCGTCAGCCATTATGTCAAGTTTCAATAATAAATAATAATAGGAGGATTCAGCTTCCAGTCCCTCTTAAAAGACTTATGTATGTACAAAGGATCAGCAATATAAAGAAAATTATAGAATATTAAAAAAAAATATGAAAATTGGTAACAAGAATTTGAAGAAAATACTGTTGTAGTTGGCCTGACAGAATTCAGTGTCGTGCGCCGATCATATTTGCACGATAAATATTTTACTTCTGAGATATATAGGTTCTCTGATTCTACAATATCCTTTATATTATCTTGTAAGCTTTTCTCTCTCTCTCTATTGTTTAGTGATAAGGATCATGTACCAATATGGCGAGTGTTTCATTCATATATCGATGTATTGAGACTTCAATAGAATTTACTAGTATCAATGAAATTAAACAGGGACACTTATCCACTAGAAATAATATTTTTGAAATAATTATTAATAATAATAATAATAATAATAATAATAAGAATAATAATAATAATAATAATAATAATTTAGGAGGAGGAGGAGGAGGAAATGTAATTAGTCGTCCTAGGTTGGTTTTAAAACGATCGCTGCATCAACCAAAAATTAAACAATTTTTAAAAAAAAACTCAGAGATAATTACACAAAAATGTGCTGAATTATTATGTAAGGAGCCATATAATGAACTCTTAGCAATGAACCAAAAATGGCAATGTAATATTTTTTGTCCTTTTCATGAAGTTCGTGGTAAATCTCGTACACCTTCAGGTAGACTTTATATTCATCGTCATCGTTTTCACTGTTATTCCACAAATTGTAATAAAAGAGTTTCAACTGAGAAACTCCTAAATTTTCTCTTAAATAAAAACCAAAAATGATTTCTTCGACATACCAGTATTTTCTTCAAATTCCTGTTATAATTTTCGTACTTTTTTTTATATTTTTTAATTTTCTTTATATTACTGATCGTTTTTACATTCATAGTTTTTTACGTCAAAGTATTAAAGAGGGAATTGAAGCTGAAGAAATTGCATTTGAAGAAAGACACGAATTTATTGATCTACAAGGTTGGCTAAATTATAATGAATATGATAACAATAATGACATTAAAATCAATAAATGTAAGGGAATGATTTTAAAAGTAGATAGTTCTCAGTCACATGACAATCAAATTTGTCAAAAACTTGGGGGCCGTAAATGTGGACGTTATTTAGAAAAGGTCGTAATACCTATATCATCTTCTACTAGCAATATAAAATATTATTATGGAGGTGGAATCCTCAAACCAGGATGCACATACTGTCTTTGGAAACAACCAGAAGAAAAATTCTGTGACCCAGTATGGGGTTTTCTACAGTATTCATTTGAAGAAGATCGATGGAAGTGTAAATCCTACCTACCAGGTCTTTATAACGCAACTACAAATAGATTAACTGCATGTGAACCAGGAGGAACTTTGGTTAAAATTACCAATGGGCAGGATGAAGTAGTGGACCTTACTCAAATGACCCCCCAAGACTTTTTTATACCATTAAAAGAACAAGAAAAATATATATGTCGATGTTCCCCTGGATATATTTCTAATCCAGATATCTCACGTTCAGCCTGTTTCCGCGATCCTTGTCTGGTACATTTACCATCTGGTGTAATTACAGCTCCAGGTTATTCTAATGGTCTATGTAACTGCGGTCCTATGTATACTAACTTACATGACAATAAACATTTTCCGTGTACAGCGTGTCCGGATCCCCATTTTGATGAGGAAAAACAAGAATTATCTATTTGGATGAAGTGTAAGATTGATAAAAATAATATTGAAATACATAAAGGAACATATCCATGTTCAAATTTTGAAGATATTGAACGTGGATGTGCAAAGGTAATTTTAAAGGCAAAATTTGTATCCAAGACTGATTTGATTGATTACGAAAATACCGAAAAAATTTTTAATCGATTTATGAATTCACTCAATATTAAAAACAAAACTAAATAATGTTTGCATGTAACTCTGATGGTAGTATAGAAATCCCATTATCTTATTTCAAAAAATTACACTTTTATCCTCCTGCTTTACCTTTAGGAACAATTGTTCTAACCAACTATCATCATCATAATATTAATAATGTTGATAAGAATGATGATGATGTTACCTTTGAAAATAATAGTGTAGAAGACTTACAATTATTTGTACAATACTTACTCATAAAATTGAAAAGGAAATTTATTATGAAATTGGATTCCCATTCAGTCTGTGATTACTCTCCTAATATAAATAATGTTGCACAGTTCTTAGAAAATGGGAGTGGGAGTGGTAAAATTAACATTTTATTTATTAATATTCCAATTTTCTTTTTCCCTGATATTAAAAAAGATGAGCCATTACATAAACGGATATTACGAGTTGTATCCAACACTCACAAAATTACTCAGCTAGTGGAAGAATATATGTCTTCAAAATACAAATCCTCACAGAAAAAATAATGTTATATGATAACGTTACAACTTGTTTTGAAAATTATGGCATTAAATGTCTCTGTAATACAAATTTTCGAATGGATTATTTTGAACAAATGACTAAACAAAAATTCAAATTTTCCTTTTTTACAGTAGGAAATGTAACCACTTTTCTTGAAAGAATATATGGGAGAGACAATTTAAAACATCCGATATGGTCTTTGTCAGTACACACAACAACACCGGAAGAGTCCGTTATGGTTTTGAGAATCTTAAACGTGAAATTTTGTAATGGATGTAAGAAAGAAATAATAGGAGATGGTATACCTTCGTCTTACCATACTGGATCGCTAAAAATTGTTTCAAACAATCCTCCTTCAGTTCAATATTTTGATAATACAGGACGTGAGTTGTTTCAGAGTATAAGCAAAAGTAATAATTTTGTAGCAACGGCTGCCTACTATCTCTATTGTGCATTAAGTGATGATGAGTATCCCTTATGTAATTTATATGGGAAATGTTTTTGTAATGAAAATTACCGATGGAATTATATTTTATCTGTTCTGAAGAAAAGCTTCAAACCTAAGGAGATGTCACAATCAAAAATTGAAGATGCAGTTCATTTTATATATGGAGATAAACCATACTTTTTAAACATAACAAATAAGGAAAATAATCAATATCATATTGTTATATCAAATTTAAAATTTCGATGTTTCAAAGAACGAGGTTCAATGAATATTCTTTATGATCAGGAAAAATGTTGTATTCAAGTACAATTTTTAGATGTTTATGGAAACATTTTACCAACTTCTTGGTTTAAATTATTCGATGAATATTATTATATCCAAATTGGTATTCGCAAAGTTATTACTCCCATAATGTTATTAGCATTTGTAAGTCATTATTATTATTTTGTATTTAGGGATTTTGAAGTTGGCATGTATTGTTCGTTCTTCAAATGGATTAATGATGATAATAGTGATAATATAGATTATAATTATGATACAGAGGCAAGTAACGACTACAAAGAATATGGAAGTAGTGATTATGAAAGTAGTGATGAAATATTTGTTTAATAAAAAGAATATATATATATATTTTTTCAGTTTTTTATTAATTTTATTTAAAATAAATGTATATAAAATAAATAAATAATATATAAAATGACTTTGAGTGACTTTTTGTTTGTATTATTTTTATATAAAATATCGAATTTAACTATAAAGGGGAAAATATTATTTCTGTTTTCTTAAATTTTATGTCAAATTATAAAGTAACTATGAATATTTTAATCAAAATGTATATTTTGTTTTTTTTATTTTAAATATAAATAAAAAATTATACATAAAATTAATAATATTATATATTTAATATCTATGATAAATAAAATTATGTTTATAAAATTAACAAAACTTAAACATCAAAAATTTTATATTATATAGAAATGTTTATAAGTTTTATTTTGCAATAAAATTTGGAAAAATATATAAATCCATAAAGAATTAATTGATTCTCTTCTTTTTTTTTGCCTTAATTAAAAAATAACCAATACAAAATTTGGAGTTATAAATAAAATTTGATGTCTTATTTGGGAAACTATTCAAGATCTGATTTGCCTAATAAGCCAATGAATGGTCCACCACCGGCTTATGGTCCACCACAGGGTCCCCACTGACCACAGGCTGGTGGTCAACCCCATTTTTTTCCACAAAATATTTTTTATGGATGAGATACCATATCTAAAAAAAAAAAAAGAATGATGTGCTGTTACACTGCCCCTAGATATCATTCGGTTCCCAAGAGTTCGACTTAATCAAACCAGAAATGCTGCTCTTCAAATCAAGGGTCTTAAAATGTTGAATGCCGTTCCCAATCATATCAAAGACTGTACCTCTCCCAACTAGTTTAAGAAAAAAAATGTAAAGTGAGTATAATAAGAGTTTTGGTGAACTTTTGGGATTCCTGTGTCTGTGGGTGTGTGTGTGTGTGTGTGTGTGTGTGTGTGTGTCTTTGTGTCTTTGTGTGTGTGTGTGTGTGTGTGTGTGTGTCTTTGTGTGTGTGTGTGTCTTTGTGTCTTTGTGTGTGTGTGTGTGTGTGTCTTTGTGTGTGTGTGTGTCTTTGTGTGTGTGTGTCTTTGTGTCTTTGTGTGTGTGTGTCTTTGTGTCTTTGTGTGTGTGTGTGTGTGTCTTTGTGTGTGTGTGTCTTTGTGTGTGTGTGTCTTTGTGTGTGTGTGTCTTTGTGTGTGTGTGTCTTTGTGTGTGTCTTTGTGTGTGTGTGTCTTTGTGTCTTTGTGTGTGTCTTTGTGTGTGTGTGTGTGTGTCTTTGTGTGTGTGTGTGTGTCTTTATGTGTGTGTAAGTGTGTGTGTGTGTGTGTGTAAGTGTGTGTGTGTCGTTGTGTGTGTGTGTGCGTCGTTGTGTGTGTGTGTGTGTGTGTGTCTGCGTGTGCGTGTGTGTGTGTCTTTGTGTCTTTGTGTGTGTGTGTGTGTGTGTCTGCGTGTGCGTGTGTGTGTGTCTTTGTGTGTGTCTTTGTGTGTGTGTGTGTGTGTCTGCGTGTGCGTGTGTGTGTGTCTTTGTGTGTGTAAGTGTGTGTGTCTTGGTGTCTTTGTGTGTCTTTGTGTGTGTGTGTGTCTTTGTGTGTGTAAGTGTGTGTGTCTTTGTGTGTGTGTGTGTGTCTTTGTGTGTCTTTGTGTGTGTGTGTGTGTGTGTCTGCGTGTGCGTGTGTGTGTGTCTTTGTGTGTGTAAGTGTGTGTGTCTTGGTGTCTTTGTGTGTCTTTCTGTGTGTGTGTGTCTTTGTGTGTGTAAGTGTGTGTGTCTTTGTGTGTGTGTGTGTGTCTTTGTGTGTCTTTGTGTGTGTGTGGGTGTGTGTCTTTGTGTGTGTGTGTGTGTGTGTGTGTGTGTGTGTGTCTTTGTGTGTGTGAGTGTGTGTGTGTGTGTCTTTGTGTGTGTGTGTCTTTGTGTGTGTAAGTGTGTGTGTCTTGGTGTCTTTGTGTGTCTTTGTGTGTGTGTGTCTTTGTGTGTGTGAGTGTGTGTGTGTGTGTCTTTGTGTGTGTGTGTCTTTGTGTGTGTAAGTGTGTGTCTTGGTGTCTTTGTGTGTCTTTGTGTGTGTGTGTCTTTGTGTGTGTGTGTGTGTGTGTGTGTCTTTGTGTGTCTTTGTGTGTGTAAGTGTTTGTGTCTTTGTGTGTGTGTGTGTGTCTTTGTGTCTTTGTGTGTGTGTGTAAGTGTGTGTGTATGTGCGTGTGTCTTTGTGTATGTGTGTGTGTAAGTGTGTGTGTCTTTATGTGTGTGTTTTGGGTGTGTGTTTTTTGTGTTTGAGTGTGAATTTGTGGGTGTATATGTTTTTGTATAAAAAAAAGATGAATAAAAAGGATAAACTTTCAATTAACATACAAATCGAACATATAAATAATGAGAAGTTTAACATTAAAAAAAACCCTGGATTATATTATTTTCCCCTGAGATTTAATCTAACAAGACAATTATTTATAGCTGATAAATTATATTATAATAATAATATCGATGATTCTCATATTACTTTTACTTATCCAAACAATCTTAGCAGAAGTCAATTAATATATCATAAAATTTATGACATGTCAGGACTAACAGCTGATAATAAATTTGTCTGGTATGAAAGATTTTTCACGCAAATTCATAATCAAAATATTTTATATGAAGAGGATGATCAGGATTTTTCACTTTCAGTGTATTCTAGAACTCATTCCCCTTTTAAATTTGAAAAAACCAAAATGATACTTTTTATCAACGAGGTTGTGTATTTAATGTTGTTTCTTTTAGATGGGGTAAGAGATATTACCCAAAGTTTAAAAGAAAGTTCATTAAGGGAGTATATTATTAATAATTGTATAAATTATCAAAAAGTATTAAAAGCAAATAAAAAAACTCTTAAAACTATTGATATGTACATTTGTATTGATGATGTAATTAAATATGATGAGCTTATCATTGAGCATCTTATTAAATATTTTGAAAAAGATAAAAATTGGTCCGAAAGAAAACATATATCATTATCCACTGCATGGCATATGCATTGTGAGTTATTGCAAGAATTTAGTATAATTAAAGAAAATAAAATGATTATATCAATACCAAGACTTGCAAAATTTAATTTACAACTTTTACCCGATTATCAAATAACTAAAGTGATAGCTTATCTTCCACAACAAAGCGGACATAAATATATTTGGCACAATCAGTACCAAAATTATTATATTTATAACAATGGGATTATTATTAAAAAGAGGAAGGCGTTGGATGAGATGGAGGAGGGAGGTTTGGAGGATGTGGAGGATGAAGCGGATCAGGCGTTGGAAGATCAAGTGGATCAAGATATGGAGGAGGTAGTGGAAGAGATTGATGATGCTGGAGAGGAAGAGGAGGAATATATTTGTTCAACATACCATGGTGCACGGCTTCGGGCTGAGAGAATATGATGGAGTCTGGTGGGATGATCGGTGATCATGAGTCTACCACAAAGACACACACACACACAAACACACACACACATTCTGACACACACACACACACACAAACACACACACACACACACACACACACACACACACACACACACACACACACACACACACACACACACACACACACACACACATACAAAGTCACACACATAAAGACACACAC